>NW_027505129.1:0-5000 GCF_021521415.1 Bidens hawaiensis
CCAATACTTTTAGATTCACTGTTTGTAAAAATAGTGAAAAAATAAATTTTCTTTCATTAAATATGGAAATACTAGTTTGATGCCCGTGAATTACACGGGTAATTGATAATAAATTTAAACTTTAACCATTAAATGAAATACAGTCAAAAAATTGATCATATACTAGTAGTTAGTACCCGCGCGTTGTGGGGTATGCGACAAAGAAAAAAAATGTTATACTTGAAAATGTCAACAACAAATATCAACAATCCAACTTTAGATAGTTTATTGCTTGCCAAGTTACTTTATCCATAAAGGTTGTTCCTTACGAAGATAAGCCATGATAATATACATATAATGGTTTCATAATTATAAAATACGCAATAGCAATGAGTTACCTACTTTAAACTAAATAAGCTTTGGATTTCTGTCTTCATCACATCCTTTTCTCTTCTTCTCTTTTTCTCACAAAGAGAATGCCATCTCTTAAAATGCCACTCTCTAACATTGTGAATTACCCTTTTGCCATCTTGCTTTTGAGGCCAAAAACCATTTTATAATTTAGCACACGCATACTCAAGTTCAAATTTGATTTTCTTTTTGTTGCCAGCTATTCACCTTTTCTACTCCACGAAATTTTGATTCTTTGGTTAACAATTCCATGACCTACATATATAAATTATAGTTGGTGTCATACTTGCATAACTGAACTGGTAATATGAATGCTAAGTTCATTTTGGTGTAAATATATGAAGCCTGAAATATACCTTGTAATGGGCTAATACTAAATTCAAGTAAAAAAAATCTTACCAAGAAAACAGTTGAAGTGTTTGGTTGCATAGTTAGCAGGAAACCAAACAAAGCACCACAACTTCTAGCCACAACTTATATCATTAGAATGCTAGAATCAAGGTTTACCTGCAAGTACAACTACATGATCCATGAAATTATAATTAAACCCATCAAACAACCAAAATTTCCAATTCATAATAGACCTATGTTAGACCAAAAACCCCTGCTCAAGGGCCCAAATACAGACTTAATTCAAATCGATTCATAAACATTATATCATAAGACGGTAAATTTGGCATGAAAAATCGATAATAATCTAGAAGAGAGGAGATGACGATTCTTAATTAAACATAACTTCGTGAATCCACATAATGATTTACAAAAAAACAATCAAATTAGTTGATTAATAATAAAATTCAAAATCAAACAAAACTATAAGAATAAAATTCAAAAAGGCTCATATATGTTAATAATAATCAAAACCAAGACGAACAAAACCGCCAAGGCTGTAAACATCACGGCTGCTACAACTAGTCTCGAGCTTTGTTAGATTCACTCACACATTGACAAACTCATCATCATCATCACCTCTAAACAATGCTTGTTTGCTTAATAAGCTATGACAAAGTCGCCAGACCATCGGACGATGAGGCAAGGCATTGCACATTGCAAGTCCACCGCCACCATAGATAGTTATAAAACACCAGCAATGGCGGTGCAACACCCCGTTTCGCCTATGTTTCTCTCTAAAAAATAGAACTCACGTGTAGAACCATCACAGTTCGAAAATGGTAGCAGACATATTCACACAAAATCAAAGCATCAAGCGCCACCTCGGACAGCAAAGCCGCAGGCAAACAACGGCCATCAGGCCACAATGGAACAGCAAGCCCGCCCCAGCCACAACCCAACGTGAGGGGCAATCTTGGACATCGAATCTTATTCCAAAGTTACGTGGACTCCATTTTTGGTCTTTTATCCACCCCTTGACATGTGCTTTACTTGATCAGATAATGCATCGGCTTATTGTCTTCTGGCATGATGGTTTCTCACATCTATAGACAAAGCAACTCAATTGCAGACAGACTGGCTTCTCATGCTTACTCTCACAGGTCTGATTGCATCGTTGAAGCTGCTTCTTCTCTCTTGCAAACAAGCCTACTACAATGACAAGGAAGGCCTTTACTCTTATTCCTGTTCCCGGAATGCTTTCTTTCAGCAAAGTCACGTAAGAAATAGAAAACGTACAACTCGTACAACTAAAGGCTTGTCAATTCTTGGTGTAATACTCACTCGGAAATGATGGGTGTCAGAATTGATCACTTTTCAGGCAGTCTCATCTGTGTAAGAATTAGGAATTCCTCTTCCAACTCGTCCCAGAATGGGCGTTATGGCAAAGAACAAGAAGAAAACAAAAGGAGAAATTTGTCCAATAGTCACAAATGGTGTCTCCACAGGTTGACATCCGATCCAACCTAGTAGTAAACGATCCGCCAAAAGCAACCAAAATATTCCTTGGTGAATCGGGCGAAAACTTGAACTACGTACATACATACTTTTAAAAAAAGGTAAAGCCAACAGACATAAAAAAACTGGTGCAATTGCGGCTACACCTCCCGCTTTGTCAGGTATACTACGAAGAATGGCATGGATCGGTAGGAAATACCATTCAGGTACAATATGAGGCGGGGTGGGCATCAGATTAGCAGGTATATAATTGTCGGGATGCCCCAAAACATTAGGAGCATAAAATTGGGAGCAATATAATCCTTACGTAAAGGCCATCCTATCCAACTTTTAGGCATTAAGATACGTTTCAAACGTGGATGATTATCATAAGAGATTCCCAACATATCATAAGATTCCCGTTCTTGAAAATCCACACTTTTCCAAACCCACAAAACAGACGGAATTCTAGGATCCCTCCTCGGGGCAAATACTTTTATGCATACCTCTTCTGGTTGATCCACGCCATACTCTATTCTAGTAAGATGATACACACTAGCTAATAGTCCGCCCGGTGCTACATCATAGGCGCATTGGGAACGGAGATAATTGTAACCATATACATATAAAATGACATCAATGGAATGCCAATCCCCAGGTTTTATTTGTAAAGTCTCTATTCCTTGGTAATCAAAGCCCAAAGATCTATGAATTAGCGCATGCTTAACTAGCCAAGCAGACAAATTACCCTGCATCTTTTTTATCTCTCCCGAATGTTTACATTTTTTGGTTCACGAGTGATCAATAGTAGAGTAGTTGGCGAACGGTGTTTTAGTTTGAATGACTTCTGGGCACAAGTGCCATTCTCGCCTACTCTTCTATGGGAGGACTGAGAGGCTTTCCCTGAGCAAAGAAGGTGAAAGGGGCCAAAGGATGCTAAATCATTACTGTTAGAATGAGTTTTCCAGTCGTCGTGCAAAACGAAACTTAAGAGCTCTTCCGCTCAGGTATAGTGAAAGGTGTCTCCCTTGTGTATGCGTATCATTTGTTAGTACTTGCCCTTTCTTTCACATAACACTTCTTTCTTTTATCTCATATATCCAGTTATTGTCTACCCCTCGATATGAAGATGGTTGGACTAACTAAAGCCAGACGTGTAGCGGTCAGGAAAAAGAAAGCCTTGTTGAAGTTTTGAAGTCAACCAAGTAAGCCAGAAAGACCAGTTGTAGGAAGCTTTGACCGGCTGAAGCGAAGCAAAAAACTGAACCCGAACCAAACCCCTAAGCAAAGAAGGGATTGCCTTAGTTCAGTCTCGAGGCCGGATGGTAGCAATACACTTCTGACCCAAGCCCTTGAGCAGGGAGCAATTGAAGTAAGTAGTCGGCTATTTCTGAGGTTAAGCGAACACAGTCAGTGACAAGGTGAGTCTCAACTAAGCAGTACAGGAAGCCCACTCACTCGGGCAAGTAAGCGAGCCAAGCTTGAAAAGAAAAAGTTCGGGAGTCAATACAGTAAAGTCAGGGAGGAAAAGTTGCGGTTATGAAATAACCTAGCCTGTTTAGGGCTAGATTTATATAGGAGACCCCTTGAAAGAAGAGAGAAGATACCTTCGCCCACCCACCCGATAAATATAAGTGATGGCCATATATACGGCATATGCCGTCATAAGCGGGAATAGGAAGACCCTCCTTTCAATTCTCCTTTTGACCTAATTCCTAGCTTTATCCTGCATTGCTTTCAAATGGGATAATAACTATAAATTCCTGCCTTACACGCTTAACAATAAGGACTTCCAACTCACTTCCTCACTACTAGAGAAAGGCTAAGTGAAGTACTTCTCGGGACTTACCTTTTATTCTTTCTCTTCTCTTCTTGCTTATCACTGACTTTCCTTCGCCCTTCGCGGCTGCTAGTGAAGTGGCAACTGGATTGCCTAGTGAAATGTGATCTCGATTGAAGCTAGATAGCCCCCTCCTCACTCGGAGCCGTAGCCGTAGTCTGGTCGGACCTCCGGACCCCTTCTTTATTCGATTTGGAAGAGCTCTTTTTCTCTTCGGCTCGCACTTGCTCTATCATTGAATTTCCTCATTTAAAGATCTCACGCAATCTAGGTTTGAGCTCTGATTTGATCTCGATGGCCGGTGGCAAAGGAAGCGAAGCGACAACCGCGGCTATGTTCTTAGTGTAGAAGAAAGAAAATGGAAGTTCTGGGATTTCCCCCAATGGCTTGCGGAAGCGCTGTTCGTTATTTTAGATGCATCTGAGCAGCGGATCATGATGCCGGGGATTTGTTCACAGCGGAAGAAGAGAAGTCTTCTTCAAATGGATCAGACAAGTATGTTTCACACAAAAATAGATCTTTTTAGCTGCCATATTCCCTGTGTCTCTACTGATTTTAGTGCTCTGCCAAAGAAAGCGGTTTGATCCAAAGTCGGCATGAAATCTAAGGCTTTGAGCTCTTTGTCCGAGGACGATCTCCTAATTGCTAGTCCGAATCAAGGGCTAAAGTCCGAACTCACGATTGAAACTCCCACGAGCTTTAGGGTAACCTCTGTCTTCATGTTCACATCTTTTTCTTACTCTTTCATTGGGCCTTTCGCCTCCCTCGAAGTAAAAACTCTCCAGTGAGACCAGATCAGCCAGAAGCCTTGGTGTGCTAACCAAAGAACCCGCCCCAGCGGACCCAGTTTCCAAAAGATTGAGTGGTCTGCGCATAACACCTCCTGATGGGGCATCTCCTCCATCCCCGTTGGTCCTTCCAAAACCTACTTCTCTTTTATTTC